>NC_056730.1:578741755-578766755 GCF_019279795.1 Protopterus annectens | reverse complement strand
TATGGTGGAGCAGTACAACACCGAGGAGTTGCCTGGAGGTATACATGACATCAGCAGTCGGGTGTGCCACCGTAGCTGTAAGCAGATTGGAGCATTGCTAATCCGGGTTGCCCGTTGCTAAGCAAAGCCGCAGAATAGGGGTGTGGATGTAGCCATAGCTTTGCTTAGTTGAGAGCACACATGGTGACCGAAAGTGCATGTGTACATGGATGACAACGTGCTCGAAACCCGGTAAATGGCTGCACACGGCGTGCACCACAGCTGAAACAGGAAGGTTACGGGAAGACAATAAGGAAATGCTGCAGTAGGGTAATTGAAGTACAACTGCATAATTAACACCTATTAACTCACAGTGGGCCATTGACGGTAGCTAACAAGGCTGCTAGTAGCAACCTGCAGAACAAGATAGGGGAGGTGCGGATTGCAAAGAAAAGAGAACTGTCATGGCAGAGCAAATCAAACCTGCAGTAGATCGGCTATAGAACACATTTCGCAACACAATCGTGGGTTGGGAAAGTACAAAACAAGAAAGCAGGCTGCTGGATGCATGCTTGACAATGGGAGAGGAATCATTATGAAAACTGAAGGCAAGGGCAAGAGGTGATCCACGGCAGCTAAATGTAATTCAACACCAAATGCACCACAATAGCAGTACCTGCGGTAAAACACATAAGTAAGATACCCTGCAGCTCTGATTGTACATACACACCCTATAACATCATCAGTGTCCAAAGCACAATAGTATAAAGTGTGAAGGCACCTCACACACACTCATGTATTCCCAAACACTGCACCATCGGTGTAAACAGATGGGGAACTTTTACAATGTACTTGTTGGGAGCTGCCATAGCTGTGATTCATCACCCTGTGTTGGAGACCAAAGGTGGTGTGGAGGATGATGCTGACAACCACCTCAGGCCCCAGAGGAGGAGAAGAGTGTTCAGACCAAGGGTAACCTACCAGGGGCTAGATGATCTGGAGATAGTAGAGCATTACAGGGTGGACAGGGACATCAGACAGCAAATAATTGAGCTCTGTCAGCCACTCCTCAGAGCCAGAAACAACTGAGGAAAACCCATCCCGGTGGACACGAAGGTACGTGTGAGCTTGAGAATACTAGCCACAGGTACCTTTCAAAAGCCAACTGGAGATATCATGGGAATCTCACAGGAATCAGCATCCAGGGTACTCCACCAGTTCCTGGATGCCATGTTACCACATGCCAGTGAGCATATATACTTCCCCCGAACTCAGGAGGAGTTGGCCAGCAATATGTGCCTCTTTCACCATGTGGCAGACTACCCGGAGGTACTGGGTGCAATAGACTGCATGTACATACATATCAAGTCACCACCCGGTGAGCATGGTAGGCACTACATAAACTGCAAGGGATACCACTCCATCAACTGCCAGGTCATGTGCAATGCCCAGGGCATTATCACGGATGTATGTGCTGGCAGCCCTGGAAGCTACCATGACTCCCACATCTGGCATGCCTCACAGCTGTACCAGGTATTTGTCAGGGGGGACATCCCATATGGCCACCTTGTGGGGGATGATGGCTATGCACTGGAGCCGTGGATGATGACTCCCATCAGAAATGCACACACACCCATGCAAGAATGCCATAATGAGGTACACGCACAAACCAGAATCATCATAGAGCGTGTGTTTGGAATGCTGAAGTCACGGTTCCATTGCCTGGAGATATCTGGTAGAGCCTTGCAGTACTCTCCAGGCACATGTGCCCACATCTTCATAGTATGTGCCATGCTACATAATATGATCCTGTGGAAACAGCTGTAGCAGGGACATAATGGTGAAGGCCCTCACAGCCCACCGCAATTGCCAAGGGCATCACAGGCACAGAGGGATTCAGACCATGAACACCCTGTGCCAGCCCCAGTAGGCAGACGGAGGCATGCCCAATATGCCCATGCCTTGGCAAAGAGGGAACGTATAGTACATACACTGACAGTGTAGGCCCCTATGGATTGACACACTTCTCCACCTGCACACACAGTAAAATGGATGGCACACACACGACCACCTGTAAATTGTCATGTATAGGTGGTCTACTGTGTGCATCCTACATAGGCAGCCCTCAACTATTGCACACACAACAGCTATTGGTACAAGGTAAGTCAACACCTGAACAGTAAATTAAGCTAACAGCATGTGTTGATACTGTATGTATAGGTTCCTAGGTACATCGGTAGGTACATGCCTGATTGTCAGAGGCCATTCATCAGCCTAGCCAAAATGTGTCTGCTGTCGCCACCCTATTGATTAACTAACTGTCCCTCTGTGGAGCAGAGCCAATTACAGGATCCCAACACTGTTCCCCACTCACTCTGCAAGGATTTCCTAATGTGTTAATGAAGGGCTTCATATAATGTAATCAGGGATGTAGTTCCAAAGCATGGGGAGTACCCATGACAGGTATCTGTCACCCCAGCATTCTCCAGTTATGGTTGTGGCAAGGTGTAGCACATTACAGTGTGTGGCTCACTGTGACATGGATTCCCATAGCTGGAGCACATCCATTAAGCATCACTTGGACATACCATTAATAGGTATCATCCATATGTAAACTAACTGAGTTGCACATTTGTTTGCAGTATGGAGGAACAGCCGTAGTACAGTCCACATACTAAACACAATAACACTTGTACATATCCCAGATGCCCAAGTGGTAAAGCCACTGACTGTCTCGTGCATGTTCCTGGTTCCACGACATGCAAGGGCTGATTTTGTAATTCCAATGTCCCGAATAATGGATGTTGGATGCAGGTCATTGGAGCATGTTTAAGCACATGTTAGTGGGTTTATGTGCTGGCAAGTGCCGGTAAGCATAGTTAAAACATTATACACGGATATGCGCAAAACAGGTCTAAGCTTTGCTGAATATTGCACAGACCACAGGCAAAGCTGGCCAGAACTGCTGAAATCTGCATTATTCACCCTTGTACTAATAGTGCCTGCTCTGAGAGGTAAAATGACCACTGCCAGGAGTAGAACACACAACCATGTACACAATCACCTACCACTAAGCTACCTGAGATGTACCAATGGCAGGTGTGTATTGTGACAGGTTAAAACACAAAAGGACGGAGTTCGGGAAATAATATACACTGCCATGTACCCAACGAAAGGTGTGTTCTCTCTCTCTCTCTCTCTACATATATATATATATATATATATATATATATATATATATATATATATATATATATATATATATATACACAATATAGAGATAGAAAGGGCGATAGAGAGATATATGTCAATATATACGGATATACATATATATGCAAATATATAGATAGGTTAACAACATGTAGGCAACCATGGCGGTACATATAAATAGGATACTGCCAAATACTGAATGTTTTACATACCGACACGCGTAATCACGAGGCTTAAAGACCGAAAGACCACAGTACCAGCACACTAGAACCATGAGTACTATTATCACGATGTTAAGGGACATTTAGTTAGTGCTTCTGGTGCTGCGGTCCAGATAGGTACTGTGTTTAAGTGTGTTTCTGATTGCTGTAGTGTGTGTAAGTGTGTGTTCTGAGTGCAGTGTGTGTTTCCATAGGACTGTAATGTGTGTGTGTGTGTGTGTGTGTGTGTGTGTGTGTGTGTGTGTGTGTGTGTGTTTGCTTCGTGTGTCTATTCATGTTATCTCGGAGGTAGATTATTACAGTAGGTGTGGTGTGGGGGGGGTGCAGCCACCCACATGGGGTGTGTATGGGGCATGGCCACCTGGCCATACGTAGTGTAGGGTGGTTTGTTTGGATGTGATGGGTAGCAGTGTGTCTGTGTGTGCGTGTGTGTGTTCTGTGTTTGTGTTAGTTTCAGGAGTTTGACTGTCGCGAGCTTGATTGTTTGGTATTGTGGGGTTTGGAAGTCTGTGAATGGTAATGTGGTTGTTGGAAGTGTGTGCATTTCTGAATCCATGGGTATGCCATATACAGCAGTTGAAGTCTTCAAATATGTGCACAACATGGACCATAGCAATCACACATTCCGCCATGACCGAACGTTATGAACAAAGGATATGGAGATTATATTATAGCAATAACACACGTCTGGGTGTGGGTAATGCTGGATTTACCCAAGGTTGTCTTTGTTTGGCCACTCAGGCTTCGCCCTCGTGAACAAACCACACCAACCACGGGTAAATTCACCATTACCCACACCCAGGCATGGGTTATTGCTATAATACACTATTACAAGTATGTGCTATGGACATGAGCTAAACATAGGGTTACCACCTATCCCACCTTGCGAAGGCCAGTTCCTCTATGTGCGGTAGTGTCATGACCAAAATGAGTACAAATACTAATGTCCTACAATCTCAAGATGTTCTGCATGTTCTATAGTTAATGTAATGGTTGCATAAAATAGTAATCTGTATCTAACATACCTACATGTAACAAGAAACAGGATAACCAACTAAACCGCTACAAGAATATAAGCTTTTATATAGACATATATGTAAAGTTCTATACTTTGTACTGACCGTGGGTATGTTTTGGCCTCTACAATCCGATGTGTGTCCTGCAAATGTCCCACTATGGCCATTTGAAAAGGTGGAAACCCAAGCCAAAGAGTTTCAGTCAGCAACACAACTCCAATGAGTGCAAATATCTGTGACAGAAATACATGAGACAGCTTTCATGTAGCAATATTTCATTACATACCGATGTATTTCCGAAGGGATTGAAGGACCAACATCACCTGCATGCTATATAGGAACCAGTTAACAATAGCTTAATGAATAAGCCTGCAATAACCATAGTATTAGTCTACTAAATGATAGGTCTTCAATTAAGAAAGGAGCCCTCACACACATATGGAATATGCACAAATGCAGTTCCTACACACCTTCATCTGCTATGTACACCCACCTACATCTCCCCCACACCCGAAACAATTGCAATACAGACTGTAATAACATCACAAACATCCACTCACTCTATGACATCTGCAGAAACCTTAACATACCTTGTGAGAGACACACTATAATGGCCCTATGTGAAATCATTGCTGTTGTACAATGGAACAGATGCCGATGTTACAGGGTTTGTTTGCAATAATCCCATATCAGACGGCTGATATAACAGCAACACTCACATGTAGAACTACATCCTCTAGCCATTACACACAATCCACGGGGGCCATGAAGTTAAAATATCTCTGTGTCTCCATATAGCTGTTGCAATTCATCTCAAACAACACATCCAGGCCGTCTTCCTCAAAGGTAGGGCAAAGGGACAACGCCCAAGTGGAGTATTCAATTATACCCCACTGTTGCCATGTAATTGGCTAATGGAGTAGCTGCACAGCTGATGTGCATGCAATCATCTACTCTGGAACACCAATTGGTGGCAGGATACCACATGTTACTGGTATCTACGCATAAAAGGATTACTTGTCATACATTCAAACCGTATGTACATATGAGAAAACCATTAAAACAGAAGAGGAATAGGACTGATATTATCGTCAACTCAGACTACTAAGAAGGTATGTAGAACACTCAGTATGTTAGTGTATGTAGTGCCTGTTCTGTATTAATGAAAGTGAACGCAATGCATATAGTGGGAAAAGGTATTATGTAATGATGTATTGTTGAGCATAGTAACGTTCATAGAAATTGTGTGTACTGCTGTGGGCCACAAGGTAAACACCTCATACACCACAAGGGATGCTACATAAGGACTTTAAACACAACAATTCCACTCCAGCCGTTGTCAGTGGCAGGGTTTTTCCAACAGGTACGTGCCATAACAGAGGATAGTATATGTTGATATACTGTAACAGCAGGCATATGTATGGGCGTATAACTGAAAATAACATGTCTAAGGTGGTCCTGCTGTGCAATTATGATTTGCATTATGGGATATTGTTGCAGAAATGTGAAATGTACAGTATTGTAGGTAGATATGTCTAACATTTTACATAGCATTATTGTTATATTATGCAAACATCAGGTCTGTCTATTGGCATGTACAATACACAATAACAGGATATATATGACTTATAGTCACTAGAAAGTGTATCAGCATGATAGCTAATTTACTATGCTGTCTGTCCAAGTCCATTCATAAGCCTAACTACAGTGTTTTCACTTGCGGCACCTCCTGAGGTTAGTGTCCTGTGCCTGTGAACAGCAGAGCCATTCGTTTCCTGCACCTCTGTACAGCAGAGATACTGCAGTGATCCCTGGTGTACATGTCTGTCTCCCATCCACCCATCAAGGTATCTCTTGAAGAGTGCTAGTGAGGGTCCCTGCCTGATGTACATAGGAATCATGTTCCAAAGCATGGTGAGTGTCCGGGTCAGGAATGTATTCCTCCAGCACGTCCTAGTCATCATTGCATTTAGGTACATATCCCAGAGCATGTGGCTCTCAGTGGCTTTTGCTTATGTGGAGCATATCCATCAATATTGTTTTGGACATGGGCCTTGTATGTTCAGCAGAGATCACCTCTGAGTATGCAGTATGCAAATGAGTGCAGTTGGGGTTTCTGTAGTTGGGCTGCATACGTCATCCTTTGAAGGTCAGTAATCCTCTTGGTGTGGTAATGTTGTGGTATTTAAAGCCGTTGCTGTTGTCTCATAAGGTACATCCCAAATGGAGTGTTGTACCCTTTAATGTGTTTCATAAGTCATGAGTAGAGAGGTACAATGGCTGCCTTTGTTCTGGCTACAAACCCATTAGGGATTAGGGTGGCCACGTAGAAGGATATCCACGCCACCTTGGCAATATGGTTATCAAAGGAGTGGGTGCTATCTACTTGGGTTCTAAGATCCCTTATTATGTCTTATGTATGTAGGGGACTACCACCTATGTGATAGTCAGTGAAGGATTGGTGTAATCCAAAGGGAATGTCTATGCACCTTGTGGCATGCAGCTTGAGGCCATGTTATTGACACCAGGTATCTGTCCCAGTGACACCATTATGGAGGGTGTCTGTATCAGCTGGTGAATCAATCATGGCCCCTAGTTTGCAGTTGTCTGCAAACCTATTCAAGGTAAGTCCTTCTGTGCTAGCCTGTAACTCAGAGAAGCATATACTGAACATGAGGGGCCCTATGACCGAGGACTGGGGGACGCCAATTGTAACTGATTTACAGTAGGAACTAGGGTATGCTACCCTCACTGTGTGGGTTCTGTCCATGAGCCACTTTGCATAACATCTCGTGATATAGGGGTTGATGTGCAGGTGGATGTATATGTTGACAATACCAGAATGGGGAACGGTGTTGAAAGCCTTTGAGAGGACAAGGTAGGCTGTGTGGACCTCCTTACCCTCATCTACTGCCTTGGTAACTATCTCAAAGGACTCCACCAGGTTTAGGAGTCATGGTCTGGCCCTAACAAATCCAAACTGGGTGGGATCAAAGGTTTGGAGGCCACCAATGTCTCTGTGAATGAGATCCATGATGATGTGCTCCATAGCCTTGCAGAACAGTCTAGTCAGGTGTATAGGGTAATAGTTCCCCTGGTCCATTGTGGCGCCACCTTTGTGGAGTGTGATAACTGTTGCTGTGCACCATTCAGGGGCCACAGTGCTTGATGCAAGGCTATTAGTGAATTTGGTGCCCAAGTGTGGAGCCATTTAGTTCTGAAGTTCGTGTAAATTGCAGCCTGGGATGTTGTACGGTCACATGGAATCTGTGTTTCTGGCTTTAGAGAGTGCAGCCTTGAACTGTGTAGTTGTGACCGCAGGGACTCTGCATTATTCCTGTATAGATTTGGGCCCTTTAGGGTGTGAGAGGGGTGTAAAGTTAGCACTGAACCTGTCTGCCAGGATGTTGCCAATATCAGTCGGTTCTGTAATGTTAATGCCTAACTGCTGTATGTCAGTGCAGATGTGGGTATTGCCATCGACAATAGTGACATACCTCTAGAATGCTTTGTGGTAGTCCTTGGAATGAGTCGCAGTAACGTTTACATAGCTAGCTTTGGAGGATGTGATAAGGGATCACAGATTCCTATTGAGGCTGACCAGGGAGCTACCCCACTCATGGGATTGTACTCTACTTTGCAACAGTCTCCTCCTTCTGTTGTACATTATGTCCATGGCAATGGACCACTAGAGTGGCGTCCGTTTTCTGGTAGGTACCGTCATGGCTCTGTTTGGGATAGCATGATCCATGCAGTCATGTAAGTGCTAATTAAGTGCAGTTGTGTATGATTTAGCGGTTGTAACTGTATTGTCCATCTGCACGGGTGTCATGACGTTTACTACTGCTGTCATAAGAAGCCTGAAGTTGGCTTTGTAGAAATATTGTACTGTGTTTTCCATAAAGGATGGGGTGCTGGGATGTGGATAACAAGGGTGATTAGCGTACATTTGGATCTGACCAACAAGGAGATAACCCCAGGTGTGGAACACCAGTCACACATGTTGGTAATGTCCAGGTCTAGGATATTGTTGGCCCTGGTGGTGGTGTGGATAGGTTGATCCAGCCGATTGGAGGTTATGAATCCCAGAAAGCTTTGGCCTAATGTGTCGGTACATGAGTAGGTATCCCAGTTAATGGTGGAGTAGTGTCAGTTGCACATCAGTAGTGTCTGTTTGAACCCTACTTTCCAGTACACCAAGAAGTGAGGACCATTAACCGTGGGGTATGGTGTGGAATCTTTAGCAAGCTACAATTTGTATAGCAGTTATGGCCACAGTTAGTTGCACTTGGATTACCTCTGATGCATTGTGCTAAGCAACCAGCCTGGAGGTGTGTATATCCTTGGGAAATATAGACAAACCTCCACCGTGGGTGTTCCAGTCCTGGTTACATGACTGAAAGGTGTGGTCTGAGTAATAGCCTGTTAGTGCAGGGGTGCTCTCAGGAGCCTAGAAGCAAGTCCCAGTCACTGCAGAGATATCAAAGTGGTCCATTACAAGGAGTGCCTCGGATGAGTGCATTTGAGATGAAAATGTCAAGCATTGAGTAGCATTACCCTCAGGTTTTGCTTGCCTGTTCCTGTTATGGTGGTGAATATGTTATTTGAACCATGCCTAAAACAGGCACTATAGGAGCAGCAAAAGCCTTAGACATTATCCGTAATCCCAGGGCCGACAGGTGCAGGCCATCTGTGCCAAAGTATCATGTTCTGTCGACTATGTCATTCAAAGCAGACAGATACTGGATACCCTTGGAATGACACCAGAAGCATAGCCAACTGTAGAAATGAATAATTCAGTCCTTGTACTGCGTTATCAGTCTGGATGAATGCCAAATGCTTCTCAGGGCTAGAGTGATACCTGCCTTGGCTACAAGATCGGAGAGCTATTCCATGTCTCTGTACATGTAGTCCAGGAAGTTACATCAGAGGGCATTCACACTAACATGGAGAATGACACAGTCATATTGTACCTGTTGCGGAGTGCCTGAGTGCATAGGTTATGTTGCGGATCCTGTTACCCGACAGCCAGCTGAAAGTGACTATCACCTTGTGTAGCCTGCTGAGTGGGACATCAGTGTGACCGCCTATACAGTCACCTATGACTAGTGTGTTGGGTATATTATATCGCCCTACTGGCTGTAGTTGATAGGCACACTGAGTCTGTGGGCTATAAGTAATTGGTGTTGTGTTGGGTGATGGGGGCTGCCTGCATTTCTGCTTTGGAGTTCTCTGTTGCCTAGACAGAGTAGTATTGAGAGGCTCCGCAAATGTTGTAGTCTTACTATGTGTGGCCTGTGGTGGTGGAGATCTAGTGAGACTATATGATGAGTGTGGTGTGGTGCAAACGTTTAACATCCCCACATGATTGTCAGGTTCAGTCTGGGTTGGAGAGAGCTTTACCTCTAGCATGGCTACATATGTTAGGAGGAGAGCATTGACTGTGTACACGAGACAATTTCTATATTGCTTCATGATGCCCATATTCATCATATAGACAGGGGATAACACTGGGAATTGACACTTGGACATGCCTGAATATTTAACTATTTCCCAATAGATATTTGAGGAAAGTGTGTACAACAGCTGTTTTACTCTAAGCAAGCTGGAAATGTAAGTACAAACAGTGTTTACCTGTAGGAAATGAGGGGGATTGAGTGCTATAGTAATTAGTAACGTATGAAGTGCTTACATGTTCTGAACAAGTGCTGAGCATGAATAAGCAATACAGATAGGGTGTTGGATAACATAAACACACTGCCCCCCAACAGGTGCACAATCACATATCCATGTACACTACAGAGCCCCTGTAACCATAACTATGATGTTACAAGGTGCACTCTGGCTGCATGTGACCTGTCCACATCCCTGGCGGTATCATACACATATGGCAAAACAGTTTGGTCTACACATACACATCGTGTAAAACATAGCTTCATGTCAGTCTGTGAAAACACTGAATAGTGCACACCAACAGTTATCACAACCCACAAAGTGGAGACACCACTCATAATAGGAGGCACTGCACTATTACCCTGCTGAGTCTGGCCTGAAAGTCCATGAACCTTAATCAATATGTATGTTGTTAGCAGTACAGATGTAGATGATAGTACGGATGATTTCACACTGCATATCATACCTGTGACAGGTCATAGGACATCATCACCCATACTGTGTTCCACCTACACTCAATATACTAGATGTACCTTTCTATGTCACAGGAGTGTTCTGCCAGTGGACTGTTGACAGAACCAACACTACAAAAGGTGTCTGAGTGATATGTGCATATCACACCAGTGGCAGCTACAGTAAAAAAGGGTTAATTCATTGTACTCTACCTCATTGTAGCCCATACCACACAGACAAATGGGAGGCATCTGCATATGTAATTATGTGAATGGCTATGACCTAGGAGCAATAACTGACTCAGTGTTGTGGACAACATACAGAATGGGCTTTGTGGGTGAGGTGTGTGACATATGTGCACAATCTGACAGCTGCATATTACACTGTCTCCACAAGGTTAATAACCCTGTACCCATGAACTACCACCTAGGCAGCGGTCAACATAATGGACACTGTGTGTAAGGGATGGTGCTGTGCAGTTTACCTCCCTGAGCTAGTGACATCACCAAGCCTATTAGGTAGTCATAAGAGGCAACACTAGTCATGACAGGGTGCCATCCATGAGAATGGAGATCATTGTACAGACATACACATCACTCAAGTGACCAATATCGGATCACATATCACCTTTAAGGGGTATTGCCCATGTTTGGATGGGCGACACCAGCCTACACAATCCTCATCTCCACTATGTAGCATCATGCCTACCCTGAATAAAGACATGTCCAGCACTGTGATGTTGGACATGCTACATGTAATATCCTGATCTGAAATATATACGTCATGAACATCCACCTTCCTAGTACAAGGATTGCCACATGCTGGACAGATCATTGTGCCATACACGTTACATACTCCTGCCTTACTATGCAACCCTGTCCAGCAAAGCTGCACATTTCACCTATGTCAGACATGGTGTGATGACCGCATGGTGGATGTATCATTAACCGTCTGGATCAGTTATATGGCACTGCTTCACCTGGCGCCAGAAACATGACTGTCGGCTACAGCTAGAAAACCTTACATCCTACGCTCATACATGGCCCAGGGCATACAGACTACTACATGACCTTGGCCGTACATGCTATATTTGATAACCATCCCTGCAAATACCATCCGGCTAGCCATTGTCCCAAGTGTATCACATGTGCAACACAGGCGATACGTGGCAGAATGTTGAACTGCTGTACAGTGCCGTGTAGATGTATATGGCAAAACAGATGCATGTAAAGACTTCCATGTGCATGTCTGCGTTGTCACAGGTCATGTCCGTTAAGGCAGTGTATGTGTTGATATGTGACATATACACAGCATCAAGGTTGACAGCATTAATGTGGACACATCCAGGCATGTGCTGATAGGTAAGAACACCAGCACAGGCAAACAGACATGCCCACATCAAGACAGCATCCACATGGAGTATGAGCAATATAACCAGGTGACACACATATATGGTGATAATATCCAATCCCCATTGGGTGTCACATGTGTGTGACACAAACATGTCAGTGGTGTCAGTGTCATGACGATTTGCAAAAACAACTCTTCATATGTACTAAATGTAATACACATGTATGTGCAGCTGAATCTCTGTGCATCTCTGAGATACTGTGACCTGTCTTCGTCATTATGTCTTCCAGATACGCCTCGAGCAAGGCTCCCAGCCTATACCCACTTGGAGGATGAGGCCCTTATACCTTACCTCCAAGACAACTATGATGTCTTGTTTAGCCATATGCCACAGCATGCACAGCAGTGTGATGACCTGTGGCAGGAACTTCGCAGGAGGGTTAATGATGTGGGTGGCCATAACCGCACATACCAGCAGGTGTGCAGACACTGCACGGACCTGATCAGATGTGCGGAACAGCGTGCAAATGCAATTACCAGGGAACAAGGTGCAACAGGTGGTGGGCCACCAACCCAGCCCCCACTCACACGTACCGAGGAGCTACTGGCCAACTTGGGGACACCATCAGAACAGCATCCACAAAACCTAGCTGCCATCATGGAGGTGGGTGTCTCTCAACCACCGAGCCTGGAGTTTCCTGGTAAGTCACTACTGCACATATAACTGTTATATCCCATTTAGTTGCATGTGTCACTGTACAATATGTAATGTAACATCATATGCAAGGCATGTATACACACATGCTGCATACTATAGTATGCTACTCTGTGTATGCACACATGTGCATACTCCATAGTATATCCTATTGTACTGGTGAATGTGTTAACATGCACATTGCACCCTGTAGCTGTCATACAGTCATGGATAATGATCATACTGCTGTGTCACCCCTATATAGGTACCTCTGGCATTCCGCAGAGACAGCAGGCCATTGCAGGTGAGACAGTTATAAGTGTCAGGCATGTTAATGCACAGATCTAGTCGCCAAGTGGCCATTTAACACATGTACACATAATGTATGATCTGGTCACAATATACAGGTCGCATCTTTAATCCATCACACTGGCTACCCATGTGCAATACTTACAAACTAAGTGAAACACCGACATGAAACCACAAAAACTGTCATTGCTAGATGTGTGGACAGCTGTGCATACAATGGTGGAGGTGTTGTTCAATGTAGGAATATGTACTATACATCAGAACTACACACGTGGGGTACACAAACAGTACTACACAGTGAGCTGGAGTATGGGCAGCCCACAGGATTCACCATTGTGGAATATGCCCCTGCAATGAGTGCACACATTGTGATGTGCCATCTGACATGTCCATGACATGTAGTGGTTCGGCTGCAACATTGTCTCACTATCCCATAAAACATACCCCACATACCAAACATACAACCCTTTGTCTGCATAACCCTGTGGACAGTGGAGTATCTGACATCTATGGGTGTATTTCATATGGGACAACACAGACATGTGAGATAGACAGCCATCACAACCGTTTGGACAACACATGTTCACACATGGCCATGGAGGATGGCCAGAGACATGTAGCAACACACAGTAGATGTGATGTGTTTGTGTGTACACCCTGTTGTACATTGGCTACACATGGTCCAACTATAGCCTTTGTTGAATGGTTACATTGCAGATGTGGAACACTGGACATCCTACAAGCCTGTGCACAGCTTGTGGAGGCATCACTTAATTTGACCACATAAGATGTGTTGAACATCATGACTGTGTCACAGCATGACAGTAGTCACCTGTACAGCATCCACATACATACACAGACAACCACATTGGGCCACAGATACAGTACATTTCCCTTGATGCTGTTGGACATCACTGTCAGCCGTGCACCTCATGTGTGTGATACACAAATGTCATGTGGGACATGGTGTATTGACAAGCCTGCAATGTGTGGACATGGTTGCCAGGCAGCTAAGATATGTTAGCAGATGTGCAGAGGTGTCATCCATATGTCCTTCAGTGACCTGTCACACATTACACATCATGGTTTAGTGTGTACACACCTCAGCGACGTGGGTCACAATCCACAGTATATATGTATTGTGTATGCACACAGTCATGGCTATGCACTGTGTGTGTAATCCACACTGTATAGCAATAGAGACGCCTCATGATTCCATGCAATGGCACTGTGTCTGTACTTCACAATGTATAGCAATATAGATGCCTCATAATACCCTTCAATGGTCATGCACATCTGCTAAAAGTGCATTTTATCTGTAGGGCATAAAGACAACACTGCAATGTGACACCATTACACCACTGTACATGTGTCAGAACACCATTGTGTCAAACATGTATGCATGTCAATGAACACGTCAGCAGATTACATGTCATACTACATGTTAATGTCAAGGTCATATGCCTCACATCAGCCATGTGTACTGTTAATCTGTGCTGGTCCACATAGTGTAAAACAGGGATGCATGCTTACTACCATGATTGTGTGAAATGCATGGCTTCTGCTATGACACATGCTTGCTGTTGTGTGCAACCCAGAGATGTATGATAGCTACCACTATTATTGTCTGAGCTGCATGCTGTCTGCTGTATCATATGCATGTTGCATGCCTTCTGTCAAATCACATGCATGGTGTGTGTGTGTGTGTGTGTGTGTGTGTGTGTGTGTGTGTGTGTGTGTGTGTGTGTGTGTGTGTGTGTGTGTGTGTGTGTGTGTGTGTGTGTCTCTGTATTGTAATGTAGAGGCTTTGTTTGCCTTCACAGGTGAAGTAGGTGCGTTACCCTCCTGCGGTCCATCTGATGTTAGTGTCCCCACAGACTCTAGCAGTGATGATGAACATGTGCTTGAGGCACAAGCAGGGTTGTCGGGGGCTGAATCTATGCCATTGGTTGCCATTCCACCTACATCCCCCTCATCCCCGCACACAGTTCTCATGCCAACACATAACCATCACCAGTGGCCATAGAGGAAGGACAGTTAGTGTGTGTGGTAGCTTGGAACAGGAATGTTTGGTGGCTACAGAAGGTGTGTATTCACACCATGGTGTCAGTCAAATGACTGGAGATGTGCCACACTGGCATGTAGCCAGTGCTGCTCATAGGAGGACCTCTGGCCGACATGCTCCTGCAGGACAGAGCGCAGCAGCTGGTGTCACCAGACGCATGTTTCAGACTGTAATGGTGGCACAGGAACATGCTGAATGACAGAACAGAGAAGGGGCAGAAGCTTCAGAGGGCTGCCATCTGTTCTTTAAATGACAACATCCAGGCATTGGCAAATGCTCAACAGCAGATTGCTGTTGTTTTGGACAGACGATTGGGTGACATGGTTAGAATCCTTGACTGTGGCATGACAATCCGCGAGCGTGAGCTGTCTGTGCTGGAACATCTGGTAGGAGTGAGGCATAGGGCACGTGGACGTAGGCCAGCTATATTACCTGGTGCAGGTCTACGTGAATGAGCTACCTCACATGCCCGCTCCCATAGTGGCAGTAGCAGCAGCAGTGCAGCTGGTGCTGCGCTGTCCACACCAGGACATAGCAGGCCATGTGGACGTGGCCATGGATGGTCCCAATGTGGACACGGTTCCATTGCACGTGTCATCGGACAGTACCCAATCTGTACATCTGCCTGGTAGTGCCCATGCAACCCCTGGCAGGAACAGGTCACGTGTCCGTGGCCGGACACCGTGAGCTGTAAATCCTGGACTGTACAGTCTGGAGCTGTCAATAATATCACTGTGTAGGCCAGACACATGGTAGAACTGTGTGCACACATACATGCACACACCAGAAACATCTGTAGGGCACCGCAACACTCACATGCATAACAACCACACATGGCCAATTAGATCACAAGCCCTAACCCACACACATGATGTCATCTACTGGTGCAGCCTAGGCCCCTGGCAAACATTATCACCCTGTGCATATGATGATGCCTGTGCCACATCCCTGTCATCCACACCATCAGTGCAGGGACATGATCAAATGGTCTGATTGCATGTGCCATTGAGTATCAGTGTTTGCAGTTTCCCATGTGTAAATGTGGACTACTCACAGGCATGTATGGCAATACCAGCATGCTATACGTAGCTTCAACCTCACTGTTAGAAAGGCTGACATTCCAAAGATGTCTACACATCTACTGATCCAGAAGCATGTGAGCTGTGTACTAAGCTACAGTGGCTAGAGACGTGACATCCATACCAGGTGACATCACAGGTACAGTTACATGGGGCGGGGAGTTTACATAGCTGCCTAGCTGATGACAAGGGTAGAGGCCAGTTGATAGCTTGAGTCCTCACTGTGTAGCAGTAATACACATTCATATTACAGGATAAGAACACACAACTACACACACACACACGCACACACACACACACACACACACACACACACACACACACACACACACACACACACACACACACACACACACACATGGGTATTCGCACACATGTATTCAGACACAGTAACACACCCACACTCACAGGGTCAATGACACTGTAACACACACACACACACACACACACACACACACACACACACACACACACACACACACACACACACACACACACACACAAACACACTTGATAGTGTTGTGGTGAGGACCCCTGCCTATGTGGTAATCACCATTACAGGACTGTGCACCCACATGACACGACACAGAGAATGAACATGTACAGGTAGTCAGTAAGCCTAAGATTGACAGCATAAACAGGGTAGTAGATTGCATCACCTGGAGGGGTTAGGGGTCCTATCTGTTCACTATGGTAACATACATCCTCACTCCATGGACCAGACAGCCATACATACATACACACACACACACACACTGTGGAGTCCACAATTGAATGCACCTATGTCATGCACGTACAGATAGCTCACATGTGTGTGATACACATCCCACCCCTGCCTATATCTTGCTTTCTACACTGCATTATGTACAGATCTCTACAACAGTGTACAGAGGTGTGTAACAATTGGGATATATTCCCCACCATACGTGGCATATATGGATGCACAAGCAAACACACATGGCAGTACTGTGAATCAAACACCTGCTATCTTATGATACATATGACAGACATACAGCAGTATTGCCTGCATTACAATGTGTACCGATGCTACCTTTGGCAATTGTGCTGATATATGTGCACGGGAGGTCTTAAGTGTTACAGGTGTCAAGTGATTTACAGTCAGTGACACCCTAACCGCTGTGTAGGTTGTATGTCTTCCCCTTCAATTAACAGAAACATAGCTTAGTGTTTGCACATGTTATGGTAGGAAGGCTTGTGACACACCTGTGAGCTGTCTTCAGCAAACATCCATCTGCAAAGTTGGCCCACCACTTTATGTCCACACATTCGTCCATACCTGATGTACATCTTACCGTACTGTCAGTATTTCACCATATACAGTTGGCAATGTTGGGGCTGCATTGCAACTGCATGTTGTAGTAAGACACAGATCACATGCAAACATCAGCTACTGCACGAGCATGGTAGCTGAACGCACACCACTACATGTACATGTGTGTAGGTCCTACATTCCTGTCATTTTGCCTTTTTTATAGACATTGCAATTGGTGGACATGTGTGATGACATATATGACACATGGATTGTTGTATGATATGATAGTTATCATGGGTAACCAGTACAGAGGGAATGTTAACTCAGTCAACATTGCTATCACACCTTAAGTACTGTTAGCATTCAACAGCCATGGACCTACCTTCCATGTGCATGTGTGTAATTTCTGTAGCCACCTATCTGCATGAAGGACAGCAACAGCTATGCTATGTACATATATGCTGTGTGTGTGTCGGGCATGTACATATCCACGGCAGGTACATGTATGTCATATCCAAACATGAGTGTGTTTACTGGTGTACAGCAACAGTCATCTGTTACAGCTGTATATGACCCAGGGCCCCTGTTATGTGTACAGCTGATCTGGTTATGAACAGTGGTGTCATTGTATTGCATAAGACATGATGCAACTGTGTCAGTACATGGGTAGTCTGCACAGTTGCTGTAGAGCTAGGTACAGTCCACTGGTCATGGATCACATGGTGTTGTACTAATATATGTTCTGCCACATGTATGGATGTGTGTTGCTGGTCCAAGGACATGGTGATGTCTGAGGGCTACATCCTAGAATGTGGCTTTTGACACTGTGATCTGCACCTGACACATCTGTGATGGCTTTTGAGAGTGTACTGGTCAGTGCATGCATGTGGCCTTCATGTACGTGGGGACACCACCACCTGGAGTGGCCCGTAACGGTGTTATGGCCCACATGTCTGTATCCGAGATATATGGTGGTAGTGCGATTGTGCACAACTGAGCCTTCAGCCAGGTGTTCCTCACTGCACAGATGTCAGTATTCCCCATTGTTGGATCTAGATTGGCAGCTGTGATTACAAACGCTAGACATCTAGCACTATTTAGCATACACATACAATGCAGTTGTCCTGTAGGTGTCAGGGTGTTAAACTGGTCTCAGGACATTCATCTATGAATGGCACTATATGGGCGAAGTAGCCACTCCTGGCAGGACATCACCAAGGGTGGTATTAGTGTGCCAGGTTTAGATTGGTACAGCTAAGGTGATGGACAGCAGCAGACGTTGTGTAGAAGACCAGTGTCAGATATATGTAGTGCAGCATTCATGCTAACAATACCAACTATTGACACACTATGCCCTTCCGTGTTTAGAATCAGAGTGAATACAAAACAGCCCTTTGCTACTAAGTGTGTGAGCATGCCCAGTATAACGTTGTGTAGATGGACACATAGTGCATTCCAAACGGACGTGTGCTACTAAGTGTGTGAGCATGCCCAGGGACACCTTGTGTCAGTTATGTGCCTCTATGTGTATGGGCATGGCCACTGTAACCCTGTATAGGGATAGTGGTCGTCCAGGCAACAAATGGCCATACCCCACTTCAGGATGGATTCCTACATTGAACACACTGGTTCACAGGTATGTACATCGTAACTGCCACCATCCATGTTGATGTTCGCATTCCTAGAAGGTCATATTGACAGTCTTGAATGGTGTAGTGTCTGTGGTGCATCTCATATCTATGTAGTGTTGTAATAGTGGTCCGTAGATAGGCAGTTGTCCTGATCACACCACTGGCATGTGTTTGTCTCCGTCTGCCTGGGGACAGTGATATGCTATTACACTGCTCACACTCCATACAATTCCTATCGGTGTCTTTTCCATTGCTGATGATGTCACCCACCTAGAAGTATGACTCTGGGAGTGCTGTGTTACAGTAATATTGGTAGCGTGTTCTGTAACTGCATAATGCTGTAGTGTGATAAGGTTAGGTCTGTGTTCTAATCCCAGCCATGCCAATTGTGTGTGTGTGTATGTGTGTGTGTGTGTGTGTGTGTGTGTGTTTCCTTCTTCCTTGGGACAGAATGATGCTTTTAGACTGCTCACACTCCATACAATCCCTATTGGCGTCTTTTCCATTGCTGATGATGTCACCCACCTAGAAGTATGCCTCTGGGAGTTCTGTGTCTTAATAATCTCAGTAGCGCATTCTGTAACTGCGTAATGCTATAGTGTGATAAGGTAGTTAGGTCTGTGTTCTAATCCCAGCCATACCAACTGTGTGCATGAGTTTCCATCTGTCTGAGGACAGAATAATGCTTTTAGACTGCTCACATGCCATACAATCCCTATCGGCGTCTTTTCCATTGCTGATGATGTCACCCACCTAGAAGTATGCCTCTGGGAGCACTGTGTCCCAGTAATCTCAGTAGTGTGTTCTGTAATTGCGTAATGCTATAGTGTGATAAGGTAGTTAGGTCTGTGTTCTAATCCCAGCCATACCAACTATGTGTGTGAGTTTCCGTCTGCCTGGGGATATTGCTTTTAGACTGCTCACACGCCTGCATCGGCATCTTTTCCATTGCTGATGATGTCACCCACCTAGAAGTATGCCTCTGGGAGTACTGTGTCCCAGTAATCTCGGTAGTGTGTTCTGTAACTGCGTAATGCTATAGTGTGATAAGGTAGTTAGGTCTGTGTTCTAATCCCAGCCATACCAACTGTGTGCGTGTATGTTTCCATCTGCCCGAGGACAGAATAATGCTTTTAGACTGCTCACACTCCATACAATCCCTATCGTCATCTTTTCCATTGCTGATGATGTCACCCATCTAGAAGTATGCCTCTGGGAGTACTGTTTCCCAATAATCTTGGTAGCGCGTTCTGTAACTGTGTAATGCTGTAGTGTAATACAATAGATGGGTAGGTGCTCTATCCCAAGGCATGACAGGTGTGTGTGTGTGTGTTTGGCAATCATATTCTATGTGGTATCTGTGAGTGGCTAGCTCCAGGATGTGTTGACCGTGTTTTGTTGTTTTCCTATATAGTGTCCATAAATGTCACAATCGCCCAAGAGACTGGGTTGGCAAGACATACGCACATACATTCGCCAATAGGTCTGGTGAGTAAATGTCAGCAGCCCTAATCTTACCCTTAATACAGTCTGACCCGTGTGATGCAACGAAACACACTTGCCTTGATAGTAACACCAGTACATAATGCAGGAGGCACATGTGGTTTCCTTTTCAATCTTGTCTAATGCTTTGGTGTCACGTGATCCGCTGTTGTGATATATATATTCTATATCTACGTATGTGTGTGTATATATGTGTGTGTGTGTGTGTGTGTGTGTGTGTGTGTGTGTGTGTGTGTGTGTGTGTGTGTGTATATATATATATATATATATATATATATATATATATGTGGACATTAGCACACATAAATCTACATGATGGAATACATGCCCTATACTGTTGAATGCCTGTGTTGGATGATCTGTACGTGATCACCTCAGGTGTATGTATATCTGCCATGGCTTAGTGGTAAAGCACATCATCTGTGGTGTGCAGGGTCCCGGGTTCGAGGCGTAAAGACCAGTTATTTTGTTGCTGGGAAGAAAAAGGGACATTGAATACGGTGATAGTAAGGCACTTTTAACCAGTTGTGTGCGGATCTGCGCGACAGTAAGCAGTGGTTATTATTTTGGAGGCTCAGTATAGGTCATGTAACTATGCATTAGAAGACAATACTATGCAAACGAGGTGGAAAATAGTGAATCCCATGTATCCCCAGGGTGTGATGCAGATCCCAAGAGTGTATGTGTATAGATAGCCAGGTGCAGGACTCGAATATAGGTGAAAGCATGGGGGGGGTGTCAGGCATACTATACGTACATTTGAGCCCTGTGTCTTGGGATTGCTCCTGCCTTAGCACGCCTAAGCTAGGGGTGTGTCTATACCTGCCTAGTGCAATTGGGAGGGACAACAGCAGTAGGAGAGTAGTCAATGTGAACAAGCTGCACAAACAGGTGATAATTAGCACAATCAGCAGATTACAGGCCCAGCCCAGCCCAGAACACTACGATAAAGTGAGCAGGCACCATACACACAGGTTTTTTCCACACTCTACACCACCAGTGTATACATGCGGGGAAAGTTTACGAAATAATCCAATGAAATGAGAAGAGCTGCAGCAGACAACATAGACCAACATGTGCAGGAGGCTGACGGTGGTGAGGATGTGAATGCTGCCAAACAACCCTCAATGAGGAAACAGAGAAGACTTTACAGACCCAGGGTAACCTACCAGGGGCTACATGAGCTGGAGATAGTGGAGCGCTATGGGGTAGACAGAGACCTCCTACAGCAGATTGTTGAGCTGTGCTGGCCACACCTGACACATCGAACAGGCTGAGAGAAACCCATCTCAGTGGATACCAAGGTATGTGTAGGCCTAGGTATACTAGCCACAGGTATCTCCCAAAGTACAACTGGGGATATCATGGGGATCTCACAGGCATCTGCATCCAGAGTATTCCACCAGTTCCTAGATGCCATGTCACCACATGCCAGGGAGCACGTACATTTCCTCAACACACGTGAGGTGTTGACCAGCAATATGCGTCTCTTCCACCAAATGGCAGACTACCCTGGGGTAGTGGGTGCTATAGCCAGCATGCACATACACATCAAAGCACCACCCGGTGAGCGGGGTAGGGCCTACATTAACTGCAGGGGCATCCCCTCCATCAACTGCCAGGTCATATGTGATGCCCAGGGCATTATACTGAATGTGTGTGCTGGCTGCCCTGGAAGCTATGACGATTCTGATATATGGCATCTGAAGCATCTGTACCACACCTTTGCCAATATGGACATCCCCTACGGTCACCTAGTGGGGGATGCTGGATACCCACTGGAGCCGTGGCTGAAGACACCCATCAGAAATGCACACACACCTGAACAACTACACCATAATGAGGCACACGCACAGCAAGACATATAATTGAGCATGTGTTTGGGATGCTCAGGTCATGGTTCCAGTGTCTGGACACATCCAGTGGAGCCTTGCAGTATTCGCCAGAAACATGCACCCAAATTGTTATGGTATGTGCTATGCTAAACAATATGATCCTGCAGAAACAGTTGCAGCAGGAACAGCATGGGACAGGGCCACACAGCTCCCCCACCAATGCCAAGGCCTGTACAGGCACAGAGTGACTCGGAGGAAGAACTACCTGAGCCGGACCCACTAGGTGAAAGCAGGCGTGTCCAGTATGACCTGGCCTTGGAAAAGAGGCAATGCATAGCATATGCACTGACACAGTAGGTACCCAGGAAATGTCACCCTCTCTGACTCGCACAGACAGTAAAAGGGATGCCAGACATGACACTACCTGTGCTCAGCCATGTATAGAAATATGCAATGAGTGCATCTGACATAGGCAGCTCTCCAGCACCATCCTCAGGTCTGGCACACCCTCAAGGTAAGTCAATCAACCTACCAACTGGCAGTTGTATTAGAATGTGTTTTTACCTGTAGCTATGGTATGGATGTGAGCATGCAAAAAAATTTGGTGGCCGAATGTTAGGGCAGCGGACAGTACACGTCCACAGTGGCACCATGACATCTGTAGCACATACCGGGGTCACAATAGTTGCCAGTAGTACACAGGGTGTCCTAAACCACTGCGGGTTATGGGCTGAACATCATGTGTGTCCATACAGCCCACACAAGTCTCAATCAGCTGGACAGGTGTAGACCAACACAGACAAATGATGTACAATGGCCTCTGAATATGCCCAATGGATGACCCTCCCCCAGAGACACACACACAGACAGACTACAGCAGGCCTGGCAGTTGGATGTAGGTTGTGAGGGCTAGGACATCTGAAACCAATATGTTGGTAATTAAAGCTAGGATCTGGAGTACACTGGTATGCCTCTAGCCAGCACATTAGGTAGGTCCACACACTGAAATGGAGTACCTGACATACCAGTACAGTAGTACCAAAAGTGTACAACTGTCAGGTGTGCCCCCCTTCCAACGTACACATGTAACAGCCATGTGCGTCCCCCTGGTGCTGTGTAGGAATGTGGATACAATTGGATTTCCCCCCCACGTTGTGCAGGAATGTAGCAACAGTCAATGTCACATGACCGGTGGATACCCTGCAGACACAGCATGCCACCTGTCAGTGTACAACACAGGGGTCGGCACCACAGTACTGACTACCTGGACATTTAACACATGCAATCCAGTTGACCATACTGGCCATGCTCAAACACATGAAGTTATGACGGTAATGTCAGTTGACAACATGCGTAACGGTCATACTGGGCATGCTCACACACTTAAACACAAGACGGCCAGGTCTGCAAACACCAGTGGTCCGGACATATCTGCCAGTACATTGCTATACTGTTGGATGACTGTGCTGTATGATATGTGTGTGGTACTGTCTATTGTCTGTATATTTGCCATGGTGTATTGGTAATTCAGATTAGCTGTGTGCGCAGGGTGTTGCTACCAACACTTGCAAAGGACAGTTCTTTGTTTGTGGCCATAACAAGGCCATTGGATACGGAGTGAGTAAGGTACATTGCAGCAGTTGGGAGCGGTTGTGCGTGGGTTTGCACGGTGTTAAGCACTGCTGACCTCTGGTTACAGCTTCTTATACTTGTTTAGACTCCACATTTCTTTAACAGTGCAATACTCGCATACTGGTAGCCAAACATGCTTACACCCGCTCGCTCCCTCACTTGCACATGCACCGACATTGGTGCTTACATTTGTCACTCACGCTGGGTGGGCATGATCCTTTGTGATGCCTATTACATCGGACTACATGATTACAGTATCGAGTACGGCTGACCATTAGGCGACGGCATGGCGTTCGACTATACAGAATCAGCGGCCTGTCCAGTGCGTTAATCATATTATATGTGTGTTCCTCATACAATCTGCTCCCATCTGGCTGATACATGGGAACTGATACTCTGCAATGCAGACAAGTAAATGTGTTTTGGGAACCACATCCATCTGTCGGGTCATGCTACCGCATACCTATTGTAGGTTTTCCACCTTTTAAATTGGCCGAAGTGAGACTTTAGGATTAACACCTGTCCCACTTTGTGTGGGACAGTCCCTCATTAGGCGTATGTGTCATGCAAGAATAATCTAGGCATAGCAAATGTCCTGATTACAGGGCAATATTATATTCTACGTTTCTCTAATAGTTGCATGTAACAGTTATTGTATAAATGACACTTCTATATGTTATGTGAAGTAGCATAACAACTTGACTGCTGCTAGACTAAGCTTTGATTTGTGCTAATACGTATAATTCTGTACTATGCACGGCTGTAGGTGTGTTCTGACCTGGTACGTCTGACATTTCTACGGAGCAGGTCCCCCTTTGGCCATTTGGAAAGGTGGCAGCACTATAGGACCTATATGTAGAGATGTCAGATTTGGCAAGGCAACACATACCCACAGCCAGTAGAAAATTGACTACTTCACCGGTTTGCATAAATAAAGGTCATTCTTGTAGCATTATAGTTGCTAATACTGTTTCCTATAATATCTAGGTGTTTCAGATACAACAAAATCATTTTATGCAACCACTATAGACAATATATGGATTCTTTGCCCGAAATCACAGGCCATGTGCCATAATA